>NC_056731.1:666391764-666434264 GCF_019279795.1 Protopterus annectens
TCAATAGGTTGAGCAACCCTATGAAAAGGAGTAGTGTCAACAAATATTTCTACATAAAGCAGATTTTGCATTCATTCAGGAATCTCACTTAGTAACAGAAGATCTAAACAAACTAACCTTTAAGGATTAAAAGATTTTGGTAAATTCAAACTACAACCACAAAAGAAGACGTGTCCTAATTTTACACAGAAAATCAATGAGAATTCTAGAAATAGTTGACTCATATTTAAGCAATGATTGTATCCTTGCTTTAGTCATACTAAAAGTAGATAAAACATGTACACTTTTGCAAGCACCTAATGGATACTGGATATTGGGACTAAAACTGTGAAAAAGCATTTAGACACCATAACATTCAAGTCTACAGGTGAGTTAGTATTAGCAGGTGATTTTAATTGCATCTTGCCCTCCAATGATACCACAAGCTCTAAGCCCTTCAAGATGTACCCTGTTGAACAACTACATAAAAGACAGAAACCTAATTGACACTGATGGTATAAAAATATTATCCTCCATGAAGTATTCTCACTACTTTTACAGATGTGGCACATAGACCAACACAAAGTCTTGTAACCAGTTCTTTATTGGCCAAAACCAATAATGTAAAGCTATCATTCCATATGTCTGACCACAATGCTATCACCTTAAATGCAACACTTAATAATGACCCCTTAAACTTCTGCCAAAGACTACCTGCTTATCTAGTAACATTACAAGTATTTAAAGAATGGTTTCTCGATGAAATAAAGCTTTACCTAGATGCAAATAATAATGGAGAGGTTTCAGATATTATCCTGTGGGACACTTTAAAGGCTGTCTTACATGGTAAATTCAAAAGTTGGTATACAAATAAAAGGAAAGAGTGGGATAAAAAAATGATAAGACATACAAAAAGAAATACAAACTAAAACTAAAAATTACATCAAATGGCAAATCTGCATTAACTGACATATGTAAACTGAACAAGGGAATATCAGGATATCATGCAGCATAAAATATCAATAAATCTGGAAAAAAATCAGATTACATTCCTACTCAATTAATCCCAAGAGTATGCACAGGACTGTGATTAGATCTAAATATTTAAATGAGAAAAAATATATAAACGAAATAATATACACTAGAAATAATCAAACTATCAAAGTTACAGACATAAAAAAAATCTTATGTTTTAAAAACCAGTACAAGAATATTAAGAATAACTCATCGACAAGTGATAACAAAACTATAGACAACTTTCTTGATAATAATGCTTAAAAGAAACTATCCAAACACAATATTAGCAACACAGATAAACCCTTTTTCTTTACAGAATTGAAGGAATAAATAAAAACTCTTAAGACAAAAAAGGCACCAGGGCTGGATGGCCTAATTCCGGAATTTTACAAACACTTACCTGATAACATCTTGGAAATCTTACTCAATGCATTCCAAGAAGTTAAACCTACAGCGAACATCCCTCCCTCATGGAAATATTCTATCATCTCTCCCATCTTAAAATCAAATAAAGAGCCAAACCTTTGCACATCATACAGGCCAATCTCTTTGCTTAACATTGACTACAAGATATTCATGTCTATATTAGCAGACAGATTAAATAATATTATTTCAATATTAATTCATGAAGATCAAACCAGGTTTATCAAAAACAGGTACAAAACAATGCAATTACTGTCCTTTATAGACATAGCAAACAAGAATAAAAATTAGCTTTCTATTTTAAGCCTTCATATAGATAAAAGTTTTCAACTTCCTAAGTTGGCCATATCTATTTAAGGCTCTGCAAAAATACAATTTCTCCACAAACTTTATATAGTTAAAAATACTATATGAAAAGTCCATAGCCTATGTAAAGATTGGATCTTATTTATCTAGCCCATTCGAAATATTAAGAGATACTTAACAGGGGTGCTTCCTCTCTCCATTACTCTTTGCCCTGGCTACTGAGCCTTTTGCAAATTATGTTAGGAATAATAACAGTGTTAAAGGATATAAAGTGTCAGACAAATTATACCCCAAGATACAACTGTTTGCTGATGACCTACTAATAACTTCTAATGATATCAAAAATTCAATAGATCACCTATTACATAATCTAGACTTTTCTGCAAATATCTCTGGTCTAAAATTCAATTACAAAAAACCTCAGTCACTTCTAGTGAATAAAAATGTTACTATGAAACTTAGATCAAAAACAGACAAACTTGGAGGGCACGCATATTAAATATCTGGTTATCATTATAGAATCTAATAATAAAAAGTCACTCACATCTAATTACCAACAACTTACAAACTCAATTACTAGTTTAATAGAACACACACACCTTCACATTTGAAGACAGACTAACTTTAATCAAAATGATACTGTTACCTAAAATCTTATTCATTAGCCAAGCTCTAATAATTCTCCCACTTGTCAAAATTAAACAAAAAATTAATAACTTATTACTTAACTTCCTGTGGTATCCCAAAAAACAAGAACTCTTCTTCTCTGGCACACCACAAGCTGGGATGAAGGAGATATAGGGTTTCCAAATATTGACTTTTATTTAAACTCCACATTTATTAACAGTGTTGCTTTGGAATAATACTTCTTATACATCATATTGGAAATCAGTACATGAAACCTTATTTATTAATAGTAATAGGACATTGCTTGAACCATATACTCAAATACATACAAACATCTTTATATGGATTTTAAAAACATACAATCAAAGTGAAAGGTCAAAACTTGTTCTCACACTTCTTAAAAACCAAATATTGCTGTTGTTTAAAAAGCTTATGTTTTCTAATCAATTAAGAATTTATTAATAATTATGTTTCTATTGCTTAAACAAATGAATGCTTGAAATCTTTTGATACTCAGAAAATGTTAGAATTTAAGAAGGGTGACCTATTATATTGGAATCAATTTCTCTCAGCTAATAAAATAGGTTCTGCAGAGTACTTGATCAGCAGATATAGTCTGCAAAATTGCAACTGGCTGGACATCCAAACGTGTATGGATTTTATGCATTCTAAGCTCGTACCCTCATTAGAGGCATACAATAAGAGTAACTTAAAAATCTTAGATTTTATCTCAAAATGAATAGTTCACCCAAGAATACTTCATACATATCTGTTATTTATAAAATTCTCAGAAATGATTTTAGCAAAACAGATGTTTCTTTCTGGAATTAATCAAGTGAAGTTAACAGACAGGTATTCTCAGAAATAGATAAAAAAAACTTTGTTTACAGTTGATAAAGGAATCTCTACATCTTCCCTTTTCTGGCATGTACACACATGGAAATGTTTACATAGATTTTTTTTCACTCCACATAGACTAGCAATAATGTACAAGAAAGATGAAATGAAATGCTGGAGATGTGGACACCCTGATGCTGACTGGATACATATGGCTTTTAATTGCAAAATAATTTCTCCATTTTGGTTAGACTTTAAATATCTTTGCAAAGCTCTATGGAATGACAACTGTATAATTTCTGACTCCCTTATCCTTTTCAATGTTCCTGTTCCCAAAGTCATCCTAAAAACCAAACAGTTTTACTAAGGTTCATCCTCTCTATAGCAAGGAAAATTGTTACTCAAAACTGGAAATCCCAGTCTACTCCTGCCTTTAAAGTCGAGTTTCTTCATCTTGTGCAACACATTTGTATGAATAAGATTGCTACTATAAAAGCAAGGACTAATAACACAAGCTATCATTTAATTGCTTGGACAGAATTGTCTAATCTGTTAGGGAAATATTAAGTGTTCTCTTATGTATATTGCTTTTTTAGTTGTTATGGACATTGTATATAGTTTATTTGTTTTTTCTTGTTACTATACTGTTACTGTGTTATAAAATGAAAAAACATTTTGGGAAAAAAAACAGTTAAAATGGAGAAAAGATGAACTTCCTGCAAGAAGTTTAATAGAAATAAATAAAAAAAAAAACACAGTGGCTTGGGGGTGGCAACAACAGATAAGGCTAAAATATTGGGATAAACTCATATATGGTGACAAACAATTCATGAAGAAATCAGTAAGAAATACAACATGAGATGACAGGTGTTCAGGCAAGAAATTGGCACTTTAAAGTAAAGGAAAATAAAAATAAATGAGTGCCAGGGTTGATAACTTGAGTTAGGAAAGCGAGAGCAAAGCAAAAATTAGATAGGGGACTGATACTAAAATCATACAAATTACTCTTAAAAGCCAATAATGAGAAAACAAGAGTCAATAAAATGGAACTGGGAAGAAATGCTAAACAAAAAAATAGATCTTGGAGTAGTGATGGTTAGTATTTGGTTCTATGTTAAAGAAAGCAATAAAGGTGAGGAGATTCTGCATAGTTGTATGGAAGTGTTGACATAAGTATTGCTACATATTAGCAAAGCTAAGCAGAATTTACCTGGGTGTTACCAGCCATGAGCTTTAGTTGGAAAACTGGCAAAATATCTTTTGGGAATGCAGAAGATTAGCAAATTATAAAAAGGATTTAAGCAATCTGAGAAATAACTTGGCAGTGCAGAGAGTTTACAAAAAGAAAAACTCTTACTAGGAAACCGACTTCTTTATTTTATTTATGCATTTTACATTTGTTTACCGGGTAGTGTCTGACTGGGCTGGATTATCTGTTTTCAGCGGAGACACAGGGAGAAAAGCTCCAGTTACAAATCATTACAGTTATAAACATGCAGAAATTACAGGAGAATGACAGTAGTAAGATACAGAAATTACATTAGAATTAATTGAAAATGAAAAATAAAAATAAAGTACAATATTTACATCAGAACTAGCTGAAAAATAAAATAAAACAATGCAACAATGACTGCTATTCTTATATTAATAGCTTAAAAATTAGAAATGTAAAATCACTAGTGATATGGAAAAAAAACTAGTGAGAGCAGAAATGGTGAAAAGCAGTCCAAGAGCAGGCCTAGCTTAGCAAACCATGTTTATTCAGAGATTTAGAAGTTAATGAATTTGAAATTTTGAATAACTGAAATCTGAGGTACAATAGCAGGGGAAAACCAAGTCAGTTGTGAATACTGTAACATAAGAGAATAGCAATGCGGCTGAAGAGAGGACTTATCCGGGTTGATTAAAGTGGCAAAGCCAGTGACTTTTTAGATATTTCTTTATTTCTGATTTAAATGAAGAGTAGCAGGGGGTGCCACTGTATGAGCATTCCAGGACTTTGCTATTTTGTTAAGAGTGGAGGAAGTCACCATGCTTATTATGCGATTGTGTTATTGTGAGCAGTGGCCTGTTGGAGTACCTTAGTGGCCTGCGGTGTACTTGTGGTTGGAGAAGGCTTGAGACTGCAGAGCAGGTATGTGGGCTATGAATGACTTTGTGGGCGATAGTGAGTTGGTTTAAGGTTAGAAGTTTTGGAAGTTCTAGCCAGTTTAGTTGTAGGAGGGAAGAGCAGTGATGGGCTTTATGGGGTTGATTAGTGCCGAACTTGGCGATTTTGTTGTAGTAGGATTCAAGATTGAGAAGTGTGGAGAGAAGTTATGATCTTGTTGTGTCTGCCTGGCTTGGGATGTTAGATAGGGTTTGGCCCTATAAAGTATGTCGAGTTTAGAATTAACTTTTTTTGACAGTTAGGGAAATGTGAATATCAAATTTGAGATGATCATCTTTTGTGATACCTAGGAGTATAGCCTGGTTGGTAGGTTCAATTTTGGTACTGTTTGAGGAGTGAATTGAGAGGGGTGGGCAGTTGGTCTTGTTAGATTTGTTTGTAAAGATTATTAATTTAGTTTTGTTTGGGTTTACAATGAGTTGGTTGTTGGACAGGTAAGTTTCAATCTCTTGGAATGCTTTTTTCATTTTTTTCTTGCAGTTTTTGTGGGGAAGGGGCGGAGCAGATAAGAGATGTATCATCTGCATATTGGATTGCTGTATTAAGGTTATTAGTGAATGTTATAAAGAGGAGGGGGCAACGTATGGAACCTTGGGGTACACCAGTGGATACTGGCAGTAACGGGGAGAGTTTGTTCTTCCATTTAGTAGCCTGCTGACGGTTTGATAAATAACTGAGAAACCATGTCAGAGATGCTGGACTGAGATAAGTAGCAAGTTTATTAAGTAGAAGATGGTGGGAAATGGTGTCAAAGGCTTATGACATGTCCAGGAAGATTGCAGAAACTAGTTGCCTATTGTTTATTAGGTGGTATATGGTAATGGTGAAGGATAACAAGGCTGTGTGTATGCTCTACTGGGGTCTAAAACCGTGCTGAGTATGGGAGGGGATGTTGTTACAGGTAAGGTAGTTGAGGAGGTGTAGGTGAACACATTTTTCTAGGACTTTGGCTATGGGTGGGAGGACAGCTATGGGGCGGTAGTTGGAAATGTCTCTAGAGGGGCCTCCTTTGTGGATGATTTGAGTGACTTTTCAGAGGAGGGCCACATATTGTTCAGAGACTGAGCGGTTGATTAGTATAGAGACTGGGTAGGCTACAGATGTAGCAGCAATTTTTAGGAATTTGTTTGGCAGTTTATGAGCTGCTAGACAACAAGGTTTTAGTTTGCTTAGGAGCTCTCTTATATAGGATGTTTGAATTGGTTTAAAAGTGAGGGAGGTTGTGGGATTTGAGCTAATGGTGGGGAGTGAGATGGGGTTCTGAAGGACTGAGTTAATAAAATGAGAGTTGAACTGTGAGGCTAGGGGTATAGAGGTATTGGTTGTGGAAGGAGAGGGATTGGGGGGTTTTCCAGGGTTGAAGAGGAAGTAACCATTTTTCAGAATTTTTGTGGGTTGTGTAGGAAGTTTGGTTGAGAGGTTTGGTAGTTGAGTTTTTTTATCACTGTTAATTTTTTTTCTTAGTTTGGTTTCTTAGTTGCTGATAAGAGGTGAGGTTGGATTTATTTTTCTTGGTTAGGTACTGGGTCCTGGCTCTATCTCTCTGTTTAATTGATTGTTTAGTATCATGAGACAGCCATGGTAGTTGTTTGTGTTTGGGGCATATTTTCCTGGTGGGGGCTAGGCCATTTAGTATTCCAAGAAAGCTGTTGTTAAAATATTCAACTGCGAGTTCTAGGTTTAGGCTTTTTAAAGGTGAACAGCCACAGTGTTTAAGTAATGAATTAAATAGTTCTGGTGAGAAATGTTTCTTGCTGCGGATGTATCTGAAGGGGATTTCAGACTGAGTTTGAATGCTTTTCCTAAGTATAAATGTAGGGGGCATGGGTCACTAAGTTTGATAGGAAGGCAGCCGGCTTGATCACTCAGGATTGGTTTGTTGGTTAGTATACAGTCCAATAGTGACTCTTTTTGGAGTTTTTGTCTATGTGAGTGGAAGTGGTTATGACTTTTGAAAAGTTATACAGGTTTATAAAGTTAGCAGGGGAGTCTGAGGAGCAGGTGAGCCAGTCGAGGTAAAAGTCTCCTAAAATGATGGTTTCCTGATTAAATGTGCAGGCAGACCATGATAGGAGGAGTTCAATGTTGGGAAGGTTATTACTGGGGGCAGGTATGTGGCTGAGTATTTAGTAGGAGGCGGGTGATAAGCTCTGCATTGGGAATGTCTGTAGGTGTGCAGTTTAGTTTTTCTACAGTTAGGGAGGCCTTAAACATTATTGCTACACCACTTCCCCTTTTGTGTGGTCTATCTTATCTTAAGATGTTATACGTGTTGAAAGTACTTTGAGTCCTTTATATGAGGTTTTAACCAGGTTTCTGTAATAGCCACTATATCAGGAGAGTATGTGGCAAGGACAGCTTGAAATGCACTAATTTGTTTACTAGGCTTCTAAGGTTGAAGTTAGTTATTAGCAGGTCAGATATGAAGCTAGTAGGTATGCAAGTTCTTGATGAAGAATAAGGAAAAGGGACAACAGTCCTGGTACGGATCATAATGTTGAAGGCAAGGAAAGCAATAATTAGAAAGTACAAAAAAAGAAAACATGATATAAAGGAGTTGGCAGAAAGGCTAAGGAAAGAGAGGAGCTTATATAAAACTACTGAAAAAAAGCCAAGTTTAACTCAACATTGCAGAAATGGACACATATATGGGGAGAACTTAGCATAAAGGATGAGGACAACACAGAGAAAAGGGAGGGTAAACAGCACTGATGCACAGAATTGTTATACTGTATTATAGTTATTAGAAAAGCTACAGGTATGAAAATTATCCAATTCTAAAGGTACAAAAGGCAGTACCCATAAAATGGGAAGGACATGGCTTACAAAGCAAAGAAAAAAATATACAAATAACAGTGAAGTGAAAATGAGAGAACTGACATTTTAAGGAGGTCAGACAGAGAAAAACAACGCTATTAGCATGGCTTATCACACATGACCAGTACTAGCCATAAAACACGTAAAACACTAAACTGACCAATACTAGGTTATAAGATATCAATTTGCCTGAGGGCAGAAAGGATGATACAATGTAATAAAAAGGAAGAGGGGGAATGGGCAGAAAAAAGAAGTTATGTACTCACCATAATGTTCCATGTTTGTTGTAGTCCATCTCAACCTTCATTCTTACATATGGGTTCGGAGCCAATCCTCGGTTTATTAGTATTGGCACAGGGAAGGAAACAGCATCTGCTGTTAGTTTTAAGTATTCTGCAGGCAAGTTATCTGCTGCCAGAGATGTGGGTTTCAACTTTATCAGTTTTGCAATAGTCTGTCTTGAGACGGTTTGGAATGAAAATGAGTCAATGGAATTGTGTGAGGAGTTTGGTAATTTCTCGTGTAGAAAGAAGGAGCAGCATTACATGAGGGTACTGCCAAGGCATGAGTAGTCATAAGTCTTGGTGCCCTTGGAATATCTATGAAGCGTGGGAGAGACAGGAAAGCAGATATCTCAGGTGCAGAGAGTATTCTGTCATAAAAGTAACCACTAGAACATACTAATGAGGCATGATATACTAGGAAGGAATACAGGAATTTTCAGGACACTGCTGAGCGTGTCAAACGATGTGCCATTCGGCCTCACACAGCTGACTGGGAAACAATGAACAGGAGTAGTATCTAAAAATGTCCCAGACTCTCCCAGTTAAGAAGCTCTTCAGTACTACTACTACTCTATTCTTTTATTTATATATATATATATATATATATATATATATATATATATATATATACACACATATATGTCTGTTTTGCCTTTTAACATGAATGGCCACGTAGTCACAGTGGGCTTATCATGGACATCCTATTTTCTGGGTAGAGCTAAAGATAACAGTTGCAAAAACTTAACTAAAAATACCTAGGCAGAAAAGCTACTGAAAATATTTTAGCAGCAATCAGTATGTACACAAATGTGAAGAAATTACAAATGATACAAAAAAAGGACAAACACAAACAAATAAGAAATAGTACAATGGCTTCAACATGACAGCAGTATACTAGTTATGGGTCACCGCACTGTGGTGGATGATGTGCTACTAAGTGCCTTACTCACCTACACTGTTACACCTGCCTTCATTTTCCATTTTTATCAGGACAGCAGTACAGATGTTGTACAACAGTACTCTCTCCAACTCAACCCCTAAAAATTAAAGTGAAACTATCGCTACACAAGCTGGACATACCCTGTTTTGTTCTGGCTTTTTGCACTAATTGTCCAGTAATTAGATGAACTTCGTTTATCCTGTGACAGTGACTTCTTAAACTGAAAGAACGTATGATGCTCCACACAAGACTTCCACAGGTTTTTACATGCTCTGTAGTTTGGAATATTGAAGCTGACAACATTTTCTCTGGAGTACCCCTGCAAGAGATAAAAGTACATTAGCTGAATGAAAATAAGAGTCATCACCAGAGTCCAACACAAATACATTTTAGTAGAAATTTTATTTTCTACATTTATTTAATTAAAAAAATAATTAATTCAAATCATTTGGACATATCTTAATGGATTTAAGTTATTTTGATGGAGGACATGGGACATGGCCTACATGGAATGAATCAGGGCCTCAAACACTACACCAGAAAAGAAGTTAGAGAAGAAAACACAGTGGCCAAATGCAAGGCTTAGAGTTAAAGATGGGCAAGCCTGGGGATTTCTGAAGAGGAGCCAAGCCAAGGGTCTGGCTTGGCTCTTAGAGACCAGAAAGAGCCGAGCCACAGCAGACAATCACAGCAGTAGCTCTATTAAAAATAAATACATCCAGAAGTCCAGAGGGGATTATTTAAGCAAAAAAAAAAATACTGCAGTTACGGCCAAACAGACGTTGACATTGCTAGTATCACAATGACTGCTGATAGTATGTTGATTACACTTCATGGTACAGCTTGCACCCAGCCAACTCCTTCACTGTGCCCAATCTACTGGTCTGCTGACAAGGGAAATGGAAAAAAAATTATAAGCAGTAGTATAAAACTATATAAATCTGTATGCAGGAACAGGAATGTTGCCCTGGCTCATGCAAAAAAAATGAATTTCTTCCCCTTCTGGCCTAATGATGATTTAGTGCACAGTAGTTCCAAAGACACTTACAAGAAATGGTCAAACAAACCCAAGGTAAAAACTAGACACACTGCTTAAATGAAACAACAAAAGCCTTGTGAAATACTGGATTTTGTTAGCTTTATGTAAGAAAACATATTTCAGTTCTGTCCTTTAAAAAACCTTATCAACCATAACTACCCTTTACTCTCATGTGTTGTATGCCCCTAAAATGATATCATCTTTCTATACACTCATTTCTCATTGAGAAAAGAACGAAAAATGTAAGAACTAAAGTTACATTTTGCTAGTCCAGCTTGTGATTGGTAAACAAATACACTGCCACTAACAAGGCATAACACTTTTGTTTGCCAGTAGTAATTATGTGATGGCTGTTTGCTTCCGTGTAGAAGATGCCTCCATAGCCCTTCCAAAAAAAGGCTACCCAGTTCTATAAAAGTCTGGTGTTTGATAGCGAAGAGAGTGAAGAAAAAAAACAACAAACTATTACAGTAATATAGTAATTTCAACAGCCTTTGAAGACAAATACTCACCCCAAAAGAACACTAAGTGACTTTCAGAGATTCACAGCATTGAGTTAAATCAGGGACAATTAAGAAAATGGGGCTTACTTCAATAAAAACAAAGAAACAGAAAATAATTCTACCTATGTTGTCCTTAGCATTGGTATTGTTTTCCAAGCTCTCCTGATCTTTCTCTCACTGAAACAGGATCATCCCCTCTCCATATAAACATGCAAGCACTTTGGAGTAATAAATTCCCAAAAATGAGCTTCAAATCTTTTTATAAAAGAATATTTCAACCATAATGTCTTGCAATAGTCCTTTCCTATGAAAAACATGTTTAAAACTTCTTCCTTTTCAGCACTATGGCACGTGGCACCACCATGTCTGATATTCCAGCCAACTTCAGTGCTTAGATATGACGACCTGACCTAACAAAAAGCACTCAGTCTGAAGGGCTAGTCTGAGCCAACACTCAAGTTACTCAAAAATAAATAAATAAATAAAATAAAACTTGTGATTGCGACTCGTCTCTGTCTTGGCTCTTAAACCTGCTGGATCACGATCCAGAACAGACCTTATTATCAGGCTTGAGCAAGTTCTGGGTTGCCCACCGCTGCTTATACGGCCATAAAAATGAAAGACTTATTTACTGCTATTGGCACTGGTAAGTCCTAGTGAGTATATGACTTTTTTATGGGGACAGCCAAGACAGAACTTAAACTGAGAGGTGGAAATCTGGTACAAGTCTTATACTAATACACAAAGGTGCAGATTTTTTGCAGAATGTCCAGATTTTTGGCCTGTTCCTCATAAAATTTGTGGTTTTTCTGACAAATTACTGGGATGATCTCATGACTGACGTCACTGAACACCCATAACGAGCAGTGTACCCCAAGGATCTGTCTTGGGGCCTCTACTGTTTGGGGTATACTTTTCTGAGGTACAAGCCAAAACTAGTGGTCTGTGACTGACCAAGTTTGCAGATGACTGCAAGCTGGGTGCGTTTTAAATTCCCCTAGTGATGTGAATATCCTCCAAGAGGGCTTTACACAAACTAATGAGTGGTGCCAGAAGCATGGCCTCAAACTGAATGCCAAGAAATGCACTATTATCCCCTTTTGGGAAAATATCATTCCCACCATGCATCATTATCCCCTTTGGGGAAAACGTCATTCCTGCTAATTCTCACATTTATAACAACGTACTAAAAGCATGCAATCAGTCGTGAGGGACTTGACCAACCAGGTTGATAGTAACCTGACTTCTGACCACCACACTGCCTCCGCTATACGGAAGGCTTTCTCCATGGCCCACCTCACAAATAAGGGTATTTCACCCAGTAACAAGGAGGTCGTAACATCCCTGTAGGTTCATAGGTGTGTACTAGGTTAACAGCCCTGGAGCCTTTACAAGCCTAGCCCATAGGACTACCCTGGCATCGTGGCACCCGACCTTAGTTCCCTTTATCTCTGTTGAGTAGAGCCACTGGAGTGATCCCCCGGGGTGAATTTATTTATTTCCCATCCACTCAAGATATGGGAAGTCTATTCCATAGCATGGGCAGTCTCTGGGCTATGAACCTGTCCCTCCAGCTTGTTCGGCTGATTGTGGTAATGAGGCTGAGGTCTCTGGAGCGTGTAGTGCAGAGGGACTGGGATTTCTTTAGATGTAGCATTTCTAACAGAGCTGAGTGAGACATGGCTTTGTAAGTCAAGTGGACATCACCTCTAAGTAGGCGAATCGAGACAGAGAATAGTTGGTGTTTTTTGAGTCTGTCCATATAGGACAAGTGCTTAAGGCCTAGGATCCTCTTATTGTGGTACTTTTGCAGCCTCTCCAGTTGTTGCAGGTGAGATGTGCCACATAGAAGGACTTTCTGACCACAGTGGCAATGTGGTGGTCAAAAGAGAGGTTGCTGTCAACCTGTGTTCCCAGATCTCTTATGACGCCTTCTGTGTTCAGTGGACTACCATTGATGTGGTAATTTAAGGGAACCGGGTTTTTTCAAAAGGGGATGAAAATATATTTTTGGCAATGAGCTTCAGGCCATGGTTCTGACACTAGTTGTTGGTCTCAGTGAGGCCTTTCTGTAGGATGTCAACATTACTTGGGGAGTTAATTATGGCACCCAACTTGCAATCGTCTGTGAATTTTGTCAGCCAGAGTCCATTCGTGTTGGCCTGGACTTCAGAGAAGTAGATACCAAACAGGAGAGGACCCAGAACCGAACCATGTGGGACTCCACTCGTGACTGGTCGGCTGTCTGACTTGGAGTCAGCTACTTTCACAGTGTGGGTTTTATCTGTGAGCCAGTTTACAACCCAGCTTGTGATATAGGGGTTGATACCTAGCTTAGTGAGTTTTTCTATGATTCCTGAGTGGGGAATGGCATCAAAGGCCTTGGCCAGATCAAGGTAGGCTGTATGAACCACATTGCCTTCATCCACAGCTAGTCTAGTGACTGACTCAAAGACATCGACGAGGTTGAGCAGGCATGATCTACCCTTTACAAAACCAAACTGTGTGGGATCCAGAGTTTGGGGATTCCCTATATCCTTGCTTATTAGGTCCATGATAATGTGTTCCACAGCTTTGCATATCAGACTTGTCAGGGTAATGGGGTAATAGTTACCAGGGTCTGTAGTAGCGCCTCCTTTGTGGAGTGGGATGACTGTAGCAGTGCACCATTTGGTAGGGCCAAAGCCCGAGGTGTGGCTGTGATTGAGCAGGGCACACAGGTGAAGTGCCAGTTCACTCTGTAGTGCATGTAGAACACAGCCAGGTATATATTGTCTCATAGAAGCTGTACTCTTGGCCTTGGACAGTGCTATTTTAACCTGTGCAGCAGTAATATTGGGTGCCTGGCAATCTACTGGTATTGTGATTGGTCCTTTGGGGGGGTGAGAAGGGTAAAGTTGGCATTGAATCTGTCGGCTAGTATACTGGCAATATCTGTTGGCTCAGTATAGGAGGTGCCATTGTGCAACAGCTACGAGCAAATCTTGGTAATGCCATGGTGATTCTTTACATAACTGTAGCAGGCCTTGTGGTTATCTTTACTATCTGCTGAAATTCTGTTTTCATTGCTAGCTTTAGAGGATTTGATGAGGGATCTCAACTTTTTGCTGAGGCTGGTACGGGGCTTTATCCAGGGGACTACCAGATTGGCTTCCTTTTTTTTTGGAGGAGAGAGTCTTGGTTCTATTGGGTATGGCAAGATCCATACATTTGTGTATGTGTTCGCACATGGCATTAGTGTATGATTCGGCAGTTATGCAGCTGTTCTCCAATTGCATGGATGCTGTGAAGTTAGCCACCTCTGTTTTTAGGAGGCCAAAGTTAACTTTGGATAAGTTTTTCATGGTGTTTACCTCTGTTTGGGGGGGGTAGGAGGGATGTGGATTTCCAAGGTGATTAGTTTGTGGTCAGATCTAACCAGGGAGGAGTTGACTATTGGTATAGAGCAACAGTCGCCCATGTTAGTAATGACCAGGTCAAGGATATTGCTATCTCTAGTGGGGGTAAGAACTAGCTAGTCCAGGGCATTGGAATTAATGAATTAATGAGTTACAGGAAATGTTGGGTAAGTGTACTTGTACATGAGTAGTTTTCCCAGTTAATGAAGGGGTAGTTGAAGTCGCCCAGTATGAGAGTGTTAGGTTGTACCGTAATATTCTCCAGGGTGCTTAGGAACGTGGAGTGCGAGTCTTGGGTCATTGTTGGGGACCTACAGCAGGCTACGACTTGAATCGCTGTCTTACCCAGCATTAGCTGCACCTGTAGTATCTCTGATACGTTACTTTGGGCTACCAGTCTGGATGTGTGTGCATCCTTTATGAATATGGAAACACCACCGCCTTTGCAGCTTTGGTCCATGTTCTGGGGCTGAAATGTGTGGAATGAGTTATAGCCTGGTAGTGCGGTGGTGCTGTCTGCTGCCTTGAACCAGGTCTCTGTTACAGCAAAAATGTTGATGTTCTCCATTTAAGGAGTGCTTCGAGCAAGTGCATTTTGAGATTTAGACTTTTAGCGTTGAGTAGCATGACCCTCAGATTGCATTTGTTTGTAGTGGTTATGATGATGATTTGATCTTTGGAATACTGTCTAAAAAGGCACTATAGGGGTAGCAAGGTACTCCTCCCTTATCAGACCCATTATTGAGTACAATGACCCCTTTGGCATGTACCTTGCCAAGCACATGCAGCAGTTGGAGAGACCACAGAGGTTCCTGACCAGGAAAATCCATGGTCTCAAACATCTATCCTATACAGATAGGCTAAAAGCCATATCCCTCTAGTCAGTCTCATACAGACTGCTCAGAGGTGACCTCTGTCTGGCATACAAGGCCATTTTAGGCCCACCTTTGATGAAGTTGCTGCATATCCATAAGACAAACTCCACTCGCGCACACACGCAAGGCCTTAACCTGCTTTGTGACAAACAGAGCTTGTTGGCAGGATAGATTTGTATCCCAAGGACTCCCCTGTCTGTGGAATAGACTCCCTCTCCATGTCAAGCAGAGTTCCTCTCAAGCCTTCTGAGAGGAACCTGGACAACTGGATTGGAAACAGAAAATATACCCCTGGGATCCCACCTGTTTCCCTGCTGGACAGGGGAAACAGGTGCTGACTTTGAGGGAACATGGGCAAAATTTTTGGCTAGGCTTATAAGGGCCTCTAGCCCAATAACCTAGTATCATTGTATGACCATAAAAATAATGACATACATTTGAGTTTCTGACTTCAAATCCATTAGAAAATGTATGCTTAAATAAACTGTTACTCTAGCAATTTTCTAAGTTTATAAGAGCAATGTTTACAATATGTCCCTATTTTTGGCTCTTTGTCTCCCATTTTGTCAGGCTTTGTCCAGATTTCTTGCACCGATAGGTTGAGAGGTATGCTAATATCTTGTACAAAGGCTGGCACATCAGCAGAAGCACCTACCACATTCTGTCAGTTTAATTTCTCCAAGTCCTGTGAGTTTCTAATACAGATGGGAAGAGACCTCATTCCTAAGTCAGGGTATAAGCCAAGTTCACAACATTAATATTGTTTTGATCTTTGATGTTAGCCAAAACTCTCTTCACAGCACCCACAATATGCCCAGAATGGACTCTTTCTGCTATTCATATGGAGTTGCATATATTGGTAACTTAAATTTTTTTCCATTATGTCTGAAACAACTCCTTTTTTATATACTATATTCAGTATTATATTGTTTGTACATTGAGTACTTGGGAGTTTTTTTTTTTCTGCCCGGACCTCCGCTGAAAACATGTTCTTTTTTGATCCAGATGGACTTTCCCGGTAAACAAATATCAAACAAAGAAAAATAAATAAAACTACAAATTATTTTTTTATTAAACCTGCTGCTCCTACTGCTGTTGGAAATGTCTTGGTTATCTTTCTTCCACATTGCTATAATTTATTTCTGCCTGCAAACCCTGATATTTTATGACTTTGTGTCTCTGTGTACACAAGACACACTAATCACTGGGAGTAGTAATTTCAATGATACATGCTACATCTGCCTTTTTTCCCTGGACTACTATATCTGTTTTTTTTTTTTTTTTTGCATCTACTATTTTGAATTGTTGGTAATAGGTAATTCCACGTGATATAAATATCATTCTCTGCAATGCTTCCTTGTATTTTCAATAATTTTCACATACTTCAATATTGCAGTGTTTGCACAATGCAACAGTCTTGCCACTTTAGTTTCCCTTTCAGTATACTGCCAAGAGTGTATCACAACCAGCAAAAAGATGTGTGACTCTTTTACAGAGCCTGCATTTGTCTGTTTCAACCAAATTTAATGGACTTTGCAAACTAGTGTCTACATAGTCTACTAGCCTGGGCTGCCATTACTAATCTTTCATATTTTGGTTTCAATTAACCTCCCCTTAACCATTCCTGTGTCAAATCTTGATGAGCAGGAGGCTGTACCAGGAGATCTTTGTACTTGCCACAATATTTATGCCTTTTCCGTATCCTTTTTCGTGTATTCATTCTTTTGTTTTTTTAGCACATTCAGTTATGTCAGCCTCAAGTACTCATGACTGAGGTTATATAATTTGAATCAGCAAAACAGCATGAGTTACACAACTAGAAAAGTAATGATGTTTTTGAAGAGATTGAAATTCAGAAGGAATATTACCCATAGCAGAGCTGGCACAAGATCATGTGAAGACATTTGCAGGAAAGAGCTCTCAAATATTAAGCATCATGTACATCAGTGTCTTTACCTCCTTTTGGTTGTACTCTGTCAAAAGTAATGGAAAGTTTATTCAATGGATATTAAGTACATGTTATTGTAGGGTACGGAATGTTCTTATGTTGTTTACATCTGTCCCCCCCAACTAAGGCAAGATATGTGGGACAAATGTATACCCAACAGAACCAAGACACTCTCTTCAAAAAAGGAAGCCAATCTGGTGGACCCCTGCCATAAACAAAATCTGCAACAGAAGGGGGAAACTGATGCGGAATAAGGTGAAGTCCCAAGACTGGAAAAAGTCCCTTATCAGCCTCAACAAAAAAGTTGAGATCCCTCATCAAATCCTCTAAAGCTAGCTATGAAAACAGAATTTCAAGCCTTCTAAAATTACCTAAAGAATCTCCACGGCAATACCACATTTGCTCTGAGTTACTGCACAAGGGTACCTTCTATACCAAGCCAACAGATACTGTCAATATACTGGCCAACAGATTCAGTGTCAACTTTACCCATCCTCCCCAAAGGACCAATCACAATACCAGTAGACTGCCAGGCACCCAGTATGACTGTTGCACAAGTTAAAACAACATCGTCCAAGGACAGGAATACAGCTTCTATGGGACATGACAATATCCCTGGCTGTGTTTTCATGAACTACAGAGTGAACTGGCACCTCATCTGTGTGCCCTGTTCAATCACAGCCTCACCTCAGACTTTGTCCCTACCAAATGGGGAACTGCTAAAGTCATCCCGCTTCACAAAGGAGGAGCGACTACAGACCCTGAGAACTATCGCCCCATTAGCCTGACAAGTCTGATATGCAAAGCTATGGAACCCATCATCATGGACCTAATAAACAAGGATATAGGGAATCTCCAAACTCTGGATCTCACACAGTTTGGTTCTGTGATGGGTAGATCATGCCTGCTCCACTTGGTCGACTTCTTTGAGTCAGTCTCCAGAGCTGTGGATGAAGGGCAAGGTGATTCATACAGCCTACCTTGACCTGGCCAAGACATTTGATACCATTCCCCACTCAGGAATCATAGAAAAATTCACTAAGCTAGGTATCAACCTCTACATCCCTAGGTGGGTTGTAAACTGGCTCACAGACAGAACCCACAGTGTGAAAGTAGCTAACTCCAAGTCAGACTGCCAACCAGTCCCGAGTGGAGTCCCACAGAGTTCGGTCGTGTGTCATCTCCTGTTTGGTATCTACTTAAGTCCAGGCCAACACAAAGGGTCTCTGGCTGACAAAGTTCACAGATGACTGCAAGTTGGGAGCTATTATTAACTCCTAAAGTGATGTTGACATCCTACAGAAAGGCCTCACTGAGACCAACGAGTGGTGCCAGAACCATGGCCTTATGCTCAATGCCAAAAAATGTGTCGTCATCCCCTTTGGGAAAAACCTGGTTCCCATGAATTACTACATCAATGGTAGTCCACTCAACTCAGAAGGCGTTATAAGAGATCTGGGAACATAGGTTGATAGCAACCTCTCTTCTGACCACCACATTCCCACTGCTGTCAGAAAGTCCTATGTGACACATCTCATTACTAAGGGTTTTGCATCAAGGAAGAAAGAGGTCATTGTCTCCCTCTACTCTTCCCTTATTAGGCCAATCATCAAGTACAATGCCCATTTGGCATGTACCTCACTAGAAACCTGCAACAACTGGAGAGGCCTCAAAAGTACCTCACAAAGAGGATCTTAGGCCTTTAACACTTGTCTTATATGGACAGACTCAAAAAACTCCAACTATTGTCTCATATCGCCTACTTAGAGGTGATCTCTGCTTCACTTACAAAGCCATGTCTGACCCAGCTCTGTTAGAAATGCTACATCTAAAGAAATCCCAATACCTCCGCACCACATGATCCAGAGACCTCACCCTCATTACCACTATCAACAGAACATTCTGGAGGGACAGGTTCATAACCCAGAGACCACCATACTATAAAATAGACTTCCCATATATGTCAAACAGAGCACCTCACTGATCCTCTTCAAGAGAAATCTTGAAGAGTGGATGGGAAATAGAAAATTCAATCAGGGGATCATTCCAGTGGTTCTACTCGACAGAGGCATTGGGAACTAAGGTTGGGTGGCACGATCCCAGGGTAATCCTAAGGGCTAGGCTTGTAAAGGCTCCAGGGCCATTAGCTTAGCACACACCTATAAATCTATATCCTGTACCATTCTTACATACTTCTCTGCCACTCCCGACTTCCTCATACAATACTGCAACTCCTCTCTAGGTACCCTGTAATATGTTACTCATGTAACAACTGCTGTTATGGGTTCTTCTAGTAGAGATGAATCCTTTCAGCATACACATTTGGACAATATAATGCCTCCTGAGTGTTTTTCAAACAGGTGGGACCTATACAATTGAATTTACCAGAGAAAGTAGAACCCAAACCACAGAATATTTCAAGGGACCATTCCTTACAGCAAGAAGGGCCAACGGGACTCCACTCCAAAAGGAAACACAACAGCCCAATGACCCAGAAGAAAATGGCGTGCCACAAGTAATAAGTGGCATTTTAAACTTATCTAATTGTGAACTTACTGAGGCCCAAATACAGCTATTAAATAAAGGCCTGAATGTTACTCCTAGTGGGACAGATGACATTGTTGAGACATTGACTAATCTGAAACTTTTCGCATACAACCTTAATCTTAAATTAATTTTCAAAAATACACCTAAAATTAATAGATCTGAATGTAAAAAGTCAAGTATTTTTAAACCGAACAATTGCCTCTGCATTTTATGACATTTGAGCGTGAGATACATGAATTATATGATTCTAAATGTAAATGGTATAATTTGAGCTTATTTGAATTTAATGCTTTAAAACAGTTAGAAACTAATGCCAACATAATTTTAAATGTGGCTGCTAAGAGGGGTGTTACTGTAATCGTGTGTAAAGATGCATATATGTGTTGGATGTCAAATTTTTTGTCTAGTTTAAACACCTTTAAGCCAATCTCTTTCCTTGAAATCAAAACACATATTGTTAATGTCAACATGGCTATTTATGATATGCAGATGAACAATGACAAGTCACTTGAACTGTTTGATTTTTTTTTTTTGTTTTAGTTTTTTTTTTTACAGTTAAATAGCCTATCATATCTCAACTCTACAGCCTTCCAAAGATACATAAATCAATTACCCATCACCCTATGAGACCTACTGTCTCAGGTAGGGGGATGGGTAACTGAACCAATTTCAGTTTATCTACAAAAAAAAATTATCTTCATACTGCCACAGTTTTATTAAGGATACAGGTGATTTTTTGATTAAATTACATGATTAGTGTACTACCAATATTGACACTGAATTTCTGCTGGTTACACTTGACATAACTTCTCTCTTTACTATTACACCCAACGTATATACGGCATTTATGCCATACAGAAATTTCTTGTGATGAACTTGAACATGCGAGCAAGGGAGATTGAGACTGCCAGTTGTCAGAGGTAGTACTTGCCAAGAATATTTTTCTATTTGATAATAAACCATATTTACAGGTTGCTGGTGTGGCCATGGGTATGCCCATAGCCAACACCTATACAAACCTAGTGTTGAATGAATGGGAAAATCAATTTACTTATGATACTAATGTTTTCTGCATTGGTAATGTGCTTTGGTATAAACGCTTCATGGATGACTGTTTTTTTAATTTTGAAAGGGGTCAAGGATATGTTAAATGACTTACCTATTTAGACAGTACTACACCTTTTCTGAAATGTAGGATGTCTGTTAAAGTACTCATATTGCTTATTTAAATGTTGGCATTAGTAAGGAAGGACACATTTTGAATACAAGTGCTCATAGGAAGGGTGTACATGTAAATATATATGTTCATCGAATGAGCATGCATGCCCCCATATTTTTAAAGGAATTGTTTGGAGTCAGTTCCTCAGGGTCAGCAGGTTGAATACTGATGGTAGGAAATGTCTTGAACAGATGCAGAAAATGGCTGATGAATTTTGAGAAAGGGGATATAAAACAACAATAGACGCCATAATGAATTATGTAATCGGCAGTAGGGATGATACAACTGCATCATACTTGAGGGGGTTCAATAATCAAAATAGGGATATTAATATGCATATAGATGTAGTTCGATACATAACTACTTACAACAGAAGAACCCCCTCAGGTGAAGTACAAGTAAGAACTGGCAAATCCAGAGAAGCTTGCCTGATTTACAAAGTATACTGGGTGACCAACCAACATTCGCATATAGAAATTGTAAGAGCATTAAGAGAAGACTGTGTCATAAGGACTTTAATTTAGGTGGCATGGCAGATAGAAATTTGCAGTCTAAGATTGGTACCTTTCCATGTTATAACTGCAGTTATTGCAAGGATATCCTGACCAATAACACATTTATACACCTCATTATGAAAAAAACTTTTTTCTTTCAATGTCATGCTACTACGCATGTGGCATCTCTTGCTACCTGCACTGCATGCCCTTCTTTTTATGTGGGCAAATGTGGTCGCAGATTTAGGGAACAAATTATTAAGCACAAATCTGAAATACGTAGAGCCACAACAATGAATGCTTTAAGTAAACATATTTTAGAAACAGATAGTAGGGCATGACTTTAAATTCAGGGTAATATCTGTTATTAATAAATCAAATCGGAGTGGAGATACAGATAATGTTCTAGATATTACTGAATATGGTTGGATTCTTAGACTGAGAGCTGACTGTAACCCAGGTCTAAATAATGCTGTTACTTTAAACCCTTTTTTTAGTGAAAAGACAAACTTATAATTAATGTTAAGTGTTATATTGATTAAGTGTTTTGTGTGTAATTGTTTTAATTGATTTTATTAGCTGGCTGTGGTCATATGACATGACTTTTCCCTGTATATAAAGAATCTCTGCTATTATGTGACGTATTAGCACTGAAGAAGGGGTTGTCCCAAAAGCTTTGCTTTTTTGTTTTTTAATAAACTACTTGGTGTTCGAATTTGGAGTTTTCTTTTCCTTTGTGTTTAACTCTCTGATGGTTGTTCACTGCTGCTAGTCCTTGTTTAATCTGAACTGCGATAGACTTACACAGATATAAAGATATACAGAAGTGCAAAATTTACTGTGTACCCAAGCAAATGAGACCTAACATGATCTCTGAAGCCTCCTGTCTGGCATAAAGTACAAAACATGCCATTGTACAGACTAATGCATGCTCTTAAGAATGGAAAAATCTGTGAAATTAGCCTTAAGTGATGCAGTGCATATAAACTTACTTGACGGTGACAAACAAGTTGTTTAATAGTGTTGATGGGACAGCAAAGAAAATTCTCACCATATGATGGCAAAAAAAGAAAAAAAAAAAAAAAAAAAAAGAATTAGAAGGGTGGTGCACACTGTCAGATGGCCCTGACATTGCACTCTTGCTATACTCTTCCCAGAGCTTACCAATGGCACTCAAGATGAAATGCTACATAAGAACAATAACTCTTAAATCAGTGGAAAAGTGCTCACTCAACACAGAAGATTCACCATACCCTACGGGTCAGTTACCAAAGAGAAGCCAGCAGACTGCCTCACTAAACAAGAAGCATCTACCATTGTGCTTCATTTTTAAATTTTTAACATTTATATTTAAGCTTTGCATTTTAAGTTCTCCAACATTTCTCTCAAAGTACTTTGACATGGCTTAGCAGTTTCTTCCCATCTGTGGCATTTTTCCGTTAGATCATTGTTGCAGTATTCCAATACCAAAGGCAAAACCTTCCATAAAGTAATATGCCTGATGTATGATGTAAGCCTGCGGGCATAAGGGTAAGTAAATGAACAAATGGGTGGAAGATCGCCAGTCTATTACTCAGCTAACTTACTCAGCTAAGCTCACTTCCTTTTCTCATAGGGAACAAAAATATGTTTAGTAGAATAGGAAGATGCATAGAAAAAAAGATTTCAGGCAAGCCTACACAAGAGATTCCAAGTCTGGAATACCTTCCCTTCCAGACAAGTCAGCCTATTTTCTTCCCCCTCCTTCCCTCCTCTGTCCACCCCTCACTTGTCAAAAGGCTTACCTCCTCATTTCCAGCTTGGCAGTTCATTACTTTATACAAGTGAGTCCAATCCATCATTCAACAGGGCTACAAGATGAACTGGAAGGAAATACCAGCCAAAGGCATTCCTCCCCTTCTCTCCAACAAGGAAAATCCTCTTCCACCTCTTTTGCAGGGTCTCCACGTCCAAGGTACCATAGAGCCTGTACTCTCTCTCAACATTTAGGGAAATGCTTTTGTTTCAGGTTTCTATGGCGAACCCAGAAAAAGGAAGAGACTGGAGACTCATTCTATTCTTGTCTCATAGCAATAGTTTTCTGAAGGTACCAACTTACAAAATGCTTTCTCTTAAAACTTTTCTTCTCTTCATCTTGCCCCAAGCTTTTCTGGTATCTCTGGATGTGAAAGATGCTCTCTATCACATTCCCCTTAATCTTTCTTACAAGAAATTCCTTAGGCTCCCAGCTTACTCATAACACTTTCAGTTCACAACTTTGCCCTTTAAGTTATCCACTGCCCCTATAGTTTTCACAAAGTGCCTAGCTCCAACTATTGCCTTTTGCAGGACTCAGGGAATCCAAATATTCCCACACTTAGATGACCTTCTTATCCAGTCAAGTTCAGGAAAATGTGTTAAGATATCTCAACTATTACTATCTACCTTCCAAAGAGGTTGGGCTTCACTATCAATTTAAAAAAAAAAAATTCTGTTTCAACTCCCAACAAGGATATAGTCTTTCTGATCTGCAGACTGGACACTCCTCTAATGGTAGTTTTACTCCTCCAATGGTAGCTTTTCTCCCACAAGAAAACATTCAGACTCTTTTCATGTATTTTCAGTCCCTTTTTTCTCTTCAATGTTGTCCTGCAAGGGGAAATTCTGAGAGCTTTGGGGTTCATGGCAGTTCTCAATCCCATGGTTCCCTTTGCCAAACCTTATATGACAAAGCTCCAATGGTGCTAAAAATCTATTTGGTCTCAACACCATCACCCACTGGACAGCTGGACAGTCAAATTCCACTTCTGCCTTTCCTTACACAAAAAAAAATCTCTACAATGGTGAACCTGTCAGGTCCAGTTGAGTCCAGGTGTACCATTTAAACCAACTGTTCCCACTCAAGAACTTCACACACATGCATCATATCTAGCTTGGAGTGCATGAACAGGCTCTTTAGCAGTCCAGGGTCAGTGGACTCTCAAGCAAAGGAGGGAGTACATCAGTGAGCAAGAGTTGAGGGCACTCATTCAAGCACTACATGGAATCAAGGACCACCTCAGAATTTTCAAGGGCAACACAACAGTCATGTGGTATATAAATAAACGTGTGTGCTGGAGGTGAGGGGGAGATAAAGTCCTACCAACTGTGCAGACAGGCTCTTTTGGGGCCAAGCAATAAAAATTAATCTGTCCCTACAAGTGGTTTACATTTCATCCCAGGACAAGGTTTTGTTCATTCTCTATGCAGGTCCATGGAAGACCCCAACAGGTCTTATTAGTCCTAGTCCAAAAATCAGATATATCTCAAAAAGACCAATTTGCCTCCACTTGCTACAGACAGCACAGGCATGTTTGCTCTAGTATTTTTGTCTCCAGGCTGGGAGGAAGGCTCCCATGACTTTTTCTCAGGAGGAGAAGTTCTATTATGCCTTCCCTCCATTTCATTACATCTGAGTGAAGCCTCCAGGTGCATCTGCAGTTACCTCCTACTGACGCCTCTAGATGTCAAATTTTGTTTGCTCATATTTGCATTCAGTAATTCCACAACTATGCTATATACAAGATTTTAAAGGATTTCATCTTAAAGCTTACACACAATCAAACTCAACTGCATTAATATTTAACTTCAGTCTAGTGCAGGTGAATAGATATTAGCTGTTCTGTTTATGATTATTAATTTAGAGAGAGATATAATTTCCACATTTTTCTAAATATCTCAACAACTAAGTGACACAGACCAAACTATTTAGTCTCATGAGAAAGCTCTCAGCTAGATGAATAAAATGCTGCTGACAGTATGTGGGTAACTTGAGTAGTTACTGAGATATTGTAAATTGTTTATACAATATTACAAACACAATAGTTACTGTGTTTACTGTGACTTATAAAATTTGATTTAAAACCTAGAACCCAAAGAATACCACCACTATAAAAATAGCTTGTGCCGAAGAGTTGCCATTTACACTTCTTTCTTAATCCCTATGATTCCAGATATATGAATATTTGTTTGAAATGTGAGGACACAATTTGATTCTGTCAAAAGGCTTAGGCTCTGCCCAATGGGAGTTACAGTGCAAACCTCCTGAGCACCATTGAATGAGTTAATTTCAAAGGTTTAAAAAAGATGAAAAGGAACAGGCCTGAAATCTTGCTGGTGACTCTCTTTTGGACAGGCAGCAATAATTCCCTCTTCTTCATAGTATCGCCAGGGGTCACCATCACAAGTTACCCTACAAAGGGGTCTTGTTTACACAGAAAGGGTTCACTGCTTCATCTCAACTTGCAATCTCTCAACCTGACATTGTGGATGATAGAATTCTAATGCCTTTCAAACACAAAATTCTGTGGATGTGCTCCATGTTCTTCAGGAGGGAAGAACTTTTACCACTAGATCATCTTATACCTTGTTATATATCCTTATGCCAATATCAGACAAATGACCATATGGAAGGTTTTGTCTTTTGTAATCTGACCAGACATCAGGTTACTTTGACGCGATAACTCATCAATCATGGAATACAATAACGGTGATCAGTAGAAATTTACTGCATAAGGCAAGTTTTTACACAACTGTATTTTCTCATATTTGTCTCTCTCTTCCCCAATATTTATCTAACATTTACTATCCAAGGAAAAATCATCTGTAATTTACTTAGGGTATAAAAAACAGCTATGCAAATCTATGCAAATGTTTTCATCCAAAAATCCTAAACATTCAGAACTTCGCTGCATACTTGAGAGTCGTACCAATTTTTTCCCCAGTGTATCTTTGCAATTTGTCCTATTTTCTTTTCATAATCTGTTTTAAATGATTCTTATAGTTACCATATAATAATATATACATCCTACAAATTATCCCTTTTTTAACAGCATCTTCTGTTCTAAACTCAAATAAACACTCAACCAGAGCTGATATTTTATTCAGCACTCCCTAGCCCTTTCTCTATGCCTGTATGTTTATCAATCCATAATGGAGAAGTAAACATATAACCTGCAAGCTAAATGTCCGCTTTGCCTCATCCTACTTTACCTTTTCCTCCAGAGATGCACATTTTTGTGTGTTCCATTGCAAATTTCTTTCAGTAAATTCCATCTCCCTCTTGTCTATTTTCTACAGCCTAACTTGGATAAATCCCTATTGGTAAAAATCTCCTTCCTTTTTTCTTGTGATGGCTTAGTTCTCAAATCCTTCCCACTTCTGAATATTACACTCTCCTTAAGGATTTGCATCCACAATTCCTAGCCTCTCCTTCTCCCCATGTCATCATTGTCCTTTTTTCTGCTTGAGTGAAGTATATGAGCCTTAACTGGGCAGGTTTAAAGCAGACCTTCAAGTCCGGCAACCTTAACTAGTACATTATTCGGATAATCAACTTAGCCCACTTAATCCTTGCCATATTCCCTTCCCAAATAAAATCCTTCAATTCTTTATTAATTGCTATCCACACCTTCTCCTCTGGTTGGTAAAAATATATAACCAAACTGACTGAAACATTTTTTTATTGCTTACATCTTACTGCCCATATCCATAATAAAAAATCTTCTAGTTTCTTAATTTTTGTATTACCTTCTGTTTATTCTCTTCCCACATATCCTTAGCTGCAAAAAAAAAAAAAAAAAAAGAATCTTTTTTAACCCATATAACAAAATACTTAATCTCATGTCCCCATAAGGTGTGGATACTGCTGAACCAATTCATGCATGGCTACAGAGTTAACTGATATAGCTCTTGTTTCAATATCATTTATTTTGTTGTCCAAAACGACTTGAAACCGTCTCTAAATGTTATATAACATGGACTTTCAAGATGGCTGCATACTGATAAATAACATAACTTCAGTTCTCCGAGTGTGAAAACAGAAAATGAAAAAAAGTAGTGCCACTGAAAATGTTTTTTGGTAAAATTCGGTTACTGTCTAGTAAATATACTGTGGATGCCAGCAAAGAATAAATTTGGAAAACCTGAAAGAAAATCAACCAGAAAAGGTGAGAATTTTGCAACTGTTCAGCAAAAAAGCAGTTCATGCTTCAGCTTTGGCTCAAGAGATGGCTGGCAGTACTTTAGAGGAAAAATACATCAAATGTACTCAGAGGTTATTAGAATAAATGAAACATTGCAGGAATACATCAATTCAAACAACAAAAGGCTGGCAAAAATTGCAGAGGCTTTAACTAGTCATTCAGATGAATGATAAAACTGCTAAAAATCAGAGGCTGACATGAAGAACTGTTTAAAAAAAAAAAATAGCGTTAGAAGACGGAAATTTTCTACTGTACCAGAGAAACTGGAAGGAACAGACTGCACTAACTTTATGAAAGCACAAATAAGTGACTTAACTGATGTTTCATAGTATAATTTGTAAACTGAAAGAGCACATCAAGTGTATACGCCAAACCTTGCCATGAGAAATCAGCCAGGACCTACATTAGTAAAGATGCAATCATACTAGCAGAAAGAGTTGTTCCTGACAAATTTGTGACAGATGGGCAAAGTATTATAAACTGGAGACAGTGGGTTGTTTGTAGAAAATGATTATTCACTATACATTAAGCAGAAGAGAAGCAAATTTATCCCAGCAATCAGGGAATGTCGAGAGGTAGGTGTGGGTTTCAAGTTGCTATATTCAGCTGTCTTCAAAGAGTTTTTTTTCCCTGGAGGATCAGTCAATTTTTGAAATAGCACTTATAATGCACTTCATAAGCTCAAACATTAATTGCCTAGTGCGAAATCTAGCACATTTCCACGGATTCTGTGTAGAACAGTAGAAGATAAATGCAGTTTGTTTCAGACTTTATTGTTGATTACTGGAGGCTTTTCCTCTGTTGTATTAAGGAATTCAGAGCAGTATCTCTGATGATTTTAACTCAGTTTTGTTAGGAGCCATGAGCTTTATGTTTACTGGGATAGTGCAGTAATCTCAATGGACCATTTGCAGGCACATCCCGAGCGAATAGGGTCACATAAAACATTAATAAAATATATTTACTGGTACAAGAATATGCTATAAAACATATACACATTTACAGATTCCATCCAAATGTATTCTGATGGCATTTATTTGAAAAGTAATGATCCTTTTTTCAAGTTTTTATCTTTGCTTGATTATATGAGATTTTGTCCCCAGTTGTTCTAAGAGGTTCATATCATTATTTCTTCTTATTTTCACTTTGGCATGCCTGGAGCTTAGAACAAACATAATTTATCCTTTTACAGAAAATGCTAACAGAATAAAGGGAAGGGCTCATTTAAAAAACACATTTTCTGAAGAATGGAACACAAGTGGTACCAAGGATGCAAGACACATTTCAGGCACAGAGTGTAATGATGCCTGCAGCCAGTGACATGCTAACTGTTCCCTAATAAAGCATTAGCTGTATCACATGCAAATCCCCCAATCTCCACAAGAGTATCTTACAGCTCTTGGCCTGAAAACCTTTTTTTTATTTTAAACTGTCAAAACCTTTTTTTTTTTATTTTAAACTGTCAAAAGGAATCTTATTTACAAGCACAGGTATATCAGCTGTTTTTCATCTTCATGTACAGAAAAACAAAACAGCATTTCCACCTGACTAAAAATATATAGAATCATTGTGCAACAGTGAATGAAAATAAAATAGACACATGCATACATCTTCAAGTACATGCGGGTCTTTGGGTTACAGATTTGTTACTTTGTTGCATAAAGTACAGTTTTGTACCTACCATAAATGTAGATGTCCAATAGGAATGCATCTGCAGTCCTTACAAATGGGTTGTCCTGTCGTCAGGCAGCCCTTCGGTCGGCCGGATTCCAAAGTCTGGGTCTGGCCTCGGCTGGTGTCGCTCTTCACCCGACATCATAGCTGCAGTTATTCAGGTATAAAGGCATCAGCCAACGCCATTTTCCTCAGTGTTTCTTGCCCCAGATGCCAGGTGCCCTCTAGGAAGGCTAAATTTGGATAAATGCAAATGATTCCAAATAGTAGAGAGCAAACAAAAAATAAGCATGTATGTACATATATACAAACAAATACACCATAATAGATTCCCCCAGCTAGCTACAAGATGGGCAAATACCCTAGGAGTACAACAGAGGGGAAGGAGGGTGGGTAATCCTGACTGCAGATGCATTCCTATCGGACATCTACATTTATGGTAGGTACAAAACTGTACTATGTCCTTCAAGGATGCATCTGCAGTCCTTACAAATGGGTAGAATACCATAGCCAAACTGGGGGAGGAGGAGAAATAAAATTATGGTGTAGTTAAGATCCCTTGCAAAACAGCAGTGGCAAAACCTGCTCGGGATCTAGAGTATAAGGGTAAATTATAATGCTTGGCAAATGCATGCACGGAGCTCCAAGTAGCAGCCTCTAAAATGTCTTTGGTAGCCACTCCTCGTAGAAAAGCTGTGGTAGTGGCTGTAGCCCTTGTAGAGTGAGGCCTGATGTTTCCTGGAGTTTTCTTCTCATGGTAGGAGTAACAAAATCTAATGCAATTTCCTATCCACTTAGAGATTGTCCGTTTTGAAATTGCTTTTCCTTCCTTTCCTGTTGCATATGCTACCAGTAGCTGGTCAGTTTTTCTATTGCCCTTGGTCCTGTCCAGGTAGTAGCGTAATTGTCTATGTACATCCAAGGTATGCAACAGTCTTTCTCCCCTGTTCTGTGGGTTGGGGAAGAATGTAGGTAGGTGGATAGCCTGATTTAAAGATACTCTGGAGACCACCTTAGGCATAAAAGTAGGATTTGTTCTCATGGACACTCTATCTTGATGGAAGATCAGGAAGGGCTGCACTGCCATTAATGCCTGTAGCTCAGATACCCTTCTTGCTGAAGTGATTGCAAGCAGGAAAGCAGTTTTCCATGATAAGTATTGTAATTCTGCTGTTGCTGCTGGTTCAAAAGGAGGGAGTGTCAATTTTTCTAGCACAAAGTTCAAGTCCCATGCTGGTAATGGTGGTTTCCTAGGTGGTTTTACATTTTTAATTCCTCTCAGAAACTGCCTGAGCAGAGGATGTGAGAAGACTGGAGGATCCAAGTCGTACTCTGCTGAAATAGCTGATGCATGAATCTTAATGGAAGAATAGGACAGGCCGTTGTGGAAGAGCTCTGCCAAGTATTCCAGGATGTTAGCTATGTTTACCAGTGACACATTCTCTCCTTTTGCAGTACTCCAAATGAGATATCTTTTCCATTTTGCTGAATAATTTTTCTTGTTGAGGGTCTGCGAGCCTCCAAGATAATGTCTTTAACCCTTTGGGATAAATATGGGTTATTTGGTCTTATGCAAATGTTCCAGGCAGTCAGCTGCAGTGTTTTCAGGTTTGGATGCAGGGTGTTGTAGTTGTTCTGTGTTAACAGTAAGGGAACTAGAGGTAGAGTCCATATTTGTTCCCGAGACATGCTCCTCAGTAATGGGTACCAATGTTGCCTTGGCCAGTCTGGAGCTATCAGGATGATCCTTGGACGGTCCTCTTTGATTTTCAATAGCACCTTGTGCATCAAAGGAAGTGGTGGGAATGCATATGCTGTCAGGTATTTCCAACTGAAAGATAGGGAGTCCACTTTCCAAGCAAGTGGGTGGTACGTCCTTGTGCAGAATTTCTGCAGTTGGTGATTGCGTGGGGATGCAAATAAGTCTATTTCTGGTAGCCCCCACTGTCTTGTAATGGTTTTGAAGATGTCCGGATGCAGCATCCATTCGTGGGCATCCGTGGCAGTTCTGCTTAGTATGTCTGCTAGAATGTTTTCTTTTCCTGGCACATAAATTGCTTGTAACTGGATGTTGAAGCTCAGGGCCACATTCCAGAGGTCCACTGCCATCCGGCATAGAGGGTACGAATGTGTGCCTCCCTGCTTGTTGATGTACCACATAACTGTGGTGTTGTCTGTCCTTATCAACAGTGGGCCTTGTTGAAGAAATGGTCTGAATGTCTGAATTGCCAGTTTTACTGCCAGCATTTCCTTTTGATTTATGTGTAGGTGCAGCTGGTCTTGAGTCCATAAGCCTTGTATGCACTTGTCCAGCATGTGCGCCCCCCAACCGAGGTCTGAGGCGTCCATTGTGATTGTCTGGCTTGGTTGAGTGCTGTGGAAGGGCAGTCCTTTGTTTGATTGCCAGGCCTGAGCCCACCATTGGAATTCTTGTTTCAGGCATGGGATTATTGGAATTTGGGTTTCTAGGCTGTGCTTGTGCTGAGACCATAAATTCCTTAGGTACCACTGTAACTTTCTCATATGCAGTCTGGCATGTGGAACCAATATTATGCAGGATGCCATGTAACCCAAGCTTGCAGGACTTTTCTTGCTGTTAGCTGGTTCTGCTTTGTCAATGCCAAGAAGTAGAGAGGGAGTTGCTCCTGTTTTTCTATTGTTAGGAGTGCCATTTGTCTTGATGTGTCCAGTTCTGCACCCAAAAAGGTTATCCTTTGGGATGGTATCAGTCTTGACTTTTTTATATTGACTGTGTATCCCAGGGCTTGCAGTAGATAAATGACCCTTTTCAAGTCTTCTGTTAGTTTGTTTTTGTTGTCCGCTTGTAACAGGCAGTCGTCCAGGTAAGGGTAAATTTGAATTCCCTGAAGCCTGCAATGAGCAATTACTGATGCCAGGCATTTCGTGAATACTCTGGGCGCAGTAGATAAGCCAAAGGGCAATGCTGAGAATTGATAATGCTCTGATCCTGCAAGAAATCTGAGGTATCTTCTGCAATCTGGTCGTATGGGGACGTGCAGGTATGCCTCCTTGAGATCTAGAGTTACCAGCCAAGACTCCTTGCCCAACATGGGAAGAAGCTGCTGTAGGGTCAGCATTTTGAATTTTGGAACAATGAGGAATGTGTTTAAAGCGGACAGGTCGAGAATAGGTCTCCATTTGCTTTCTTTTCTTGGTACCAGGAAGAGTCTGGAGTAAAATCCCTGCCCTTGCTCCATAGATGGTACCTTTTCTACAGCTCTCATCCTTAATAATTGAGTTATTTGTTTTAGAGCTTCTGCCTTTTGATTTGGAGGTAGGTTTGGCATTCCTCTCTTCCCTGGTAGAGTATGGAAGTGAAACCTGTAACCTTGGTCTATTGTCTGCAAAATCCACTTGTCTGTTGTGATGAAATGCCAGTTTACTGAAAATAAGGCTAGCTTCCGCCTAAGGGTGCTTCTAGTTGTTCCCTGGTAGGCGGTGCCAGAGTCAAGTCACTGTGATTGTCCTGTAGTAGTGGTGGTGGCTGTGTCTGTGGCTGTACCTCGCTGGTTGTTACCCTGCCACTGGCGTCCCCTGTAGGCACCCCTGGATTGACTTCTGCCTCTTGAACGCCTATTCCTGCCTCTCTGAGCTCTGGAGGAGTCTGGAAAGGACCAATTCTTGGAGGGCCAATTCCTGCTAAACCTTGGAGGTTGGACTTGTAAGAAATCTTTCACTGTTTGGACAGATTTTGCCTTCTCTTCCATCTTCTTCAGCACCTGTTGTGCAGGAGAGCCAAACAAATTGATCTTATCCATGGGAGCATCTAGTAGCTTTGATTTGACATGGTCTGGTAAGGCCTGCTCTTTTAACCATGCATGCCTTCTGATAACTGTGCCAGTCATGGCTGATCTAAAGGAAGCCTCCAGTGCATCATAGCCGCATTTTAAGGAATGGTTACTGACTTGTTGAATGTTATGTACCATTTCCTGAACAGATTTTTTTGTCTAATGGTTCATCTGAGGACAGGTTTTTGGTTAACTGGTCTAGCATAAATTCTTGATACTGGATCATGTGGAATTGACAGTTCAAGGCCCTAGCTGAAAGAGTAGCAGAAGTGTAAACTTTTTTACCCCATCTCTCTAAGGACCTGGATTCCCTTTCAGAGGGGAGGGGGTTTTTGGCAGAGGTAGCTGCTACAGCCTTAGGTCCCTGGGAGATAGTCTCGGGATCTGCAAAAGGAGCCTTATACAAATGATAATGCGTGTCCGGGACCCTGTAGTACCTATCGGGCTTAGCAGGGGCCGGAGGTAGTGAATCAGGAGCAGTACAAGCATCATTAAATGCATCATCTACAACAGAGAGAACTGGAGGTATGGCTAAAGGCCTATGTTGTGGTAAATGCAGAAAAGTTCTAAGCCTTTTTCTAGAGTCTGAAAAATCCTGGCCCTGCCACTGAAACTGTTCCCTCATAGCATGCAAGGTTTCCCCAAAGGAAAATTCCTCAGGCGGAGAGGCAGAAGGAATGGACTCTTCAGCATCAGAGTCTTCATAAGGGGAGAAAGGACCCTCTGGAGGGTTTGTATTATCTGAATCATCAGAGGAATCATCTGTAGAAACTGGCTCAGGGGGCTCTGCTCTAGGCCTCTTCTCTGGAAGTGGGTGAGAGGCCCTGTCTGGGTGAGGTTGGGATCCCCGGATAAAAAAGAAATGAGATCCTCTGCTAGACTAAGCATTTGTGAACTAGAACTAGGCCTGTGAGAGGGGGTCTTACCAGGCACAGATTTAGTAGTTTTAGCTGCTTTAGCCCTGGCAAAGGCCTTAATGGACATGGTTGCAGGTGGCCTAGCAGCCCCACGTGCAGGGGTTGAAATATCCAAGGGGACAGTGTCAGATAATTCCTGAGAAACTGTAAGAGCAGGTGGGATTTCAGAAGCCGATTCCACCAGGTTGGAAGAGGCCTCGGTAGGAGTTAAGTTTTCGGCTGAAGGAAGAACCGTTTGCTCGGTTTCAGCCGAAACCGAGACACTCGCGGTTGGCTTAACCGCGGTTTCGGCCGAAACCGCGCACCGCGAGTGTCGGTCCTTTTCCTTGCGCTTTTTAGATATTTGCGTAGTCGGAGGATCCGACGGCATAATGTAAGCAAAATCGGAGCCGAAAAACTCCTCAGCAAATTCCGACCGACGTCTAAGCGTCCGTCGGTTAAAAGAAGCACAGGCTAGACAAGCTGCTACGTCGTGGTCTGGGCCTAAACAAGGTAAGCAGTAAGAGTGGAAATCTTTATGAGGTATTTGTTTCCCACAAGTTAAACAGTTATTCACTTTTTCTGACATCGGCTGGGGCAAGAAAGAGTCCCCAACGGGGTACTTAGCTTTTTAGAAGTCTTCGGTAGTAGTAGAAGTATTCGGTAGTAGTAATCTCTGGTTCTGACCGACCGGCACTTGCGAACAGCTTCTGCTTCGGGTGCCACGCGGCAAGAAAGACTGAGGAAAATGGCGTCGGCTGATGCCTTTATACCTTAATAACTGCAGCTATGACGTCGGGTGAAGAGCGACACCAGCCGAGGCCAGACCCAGACTTTGGAATCCGGCCGACCGAAGGGCTGCCTGACGACAGGACAACCCATTTGTAAGGACTGCAGATGCATCCTTGAAGGACATCCTGACGATGTCCACTAGATGCTCTACTGGAATAATTTTTATGAAGTCCACATAGATGCATCTGCTATTAAAATTATCAGAAACCTATCTGGTGTGTGTGCACAGTGTGATTTCCATTGCTGATTTTGTTAACTGTTCATCAGCGTTTACTTTCATGAATTAGCATATGCCATTTAATCCCTCCTCTTGTTTCCTTTGCTCTGCTACTCGATTTAAAGGTGCTGGGTGCAGCCAAAACACCTACTGCAATATGTATGCATCATCAAAGCTGTGTTATTTCTCCAGAAGAATTCAAGTCAACATAAACAAAAGACATTCTACATCCCAAGAGAAAATGCAAGAGGGGAAAAGCAGTCACCTGATGATAATAACATACTGCATGGATTTTCGAGTGCCTGTCAAGAAAACATTCATTCATTTTAATACCCACTTCATCCTATTGAGGGTCGAAGGAAACTGAAAAACATGCCATCAGTCAGATGTCATCAGACAGAGAACTAAAACTGAAAAGGAAGCCAACTCATCACAGGAGTCAATACAACTGTGGCAATACTAACGGTGGCTATTACACATTTACATTCTTCTGTATGAAGGACAATGGACTGCTAATCAAATATCTGTTTCCTGACCAGGTAGGTTGGATCAGGGGTCCATTTTCTGCCACAACACAGATACAAAGCAGCTGTTCAGATCATAATGTATCAGAAAAATCACAGGAAAATACAGAAATGGGTTGTGATGGTGACTTGCAATTGCAACAGTTAAGGTATCTGTATCTAATAAGCAGAACAAAACATTGATAAACCAATTTAAAAGGATGTCACAAAAAGCAACAACCTTAGCAAATTCTTTTTAAGACTAAGTAGAGCACTTAAAATAACCATGTTAAATTTGTATTAAATTGTTTTATTTTTTCACTGTAGTGTCTTGACTTCTGCTACAAGAGGGAAGTTGTACGACCGACAGCCAAGTAGCCTACATAATTGTGCATTATCATTTACCTTTCTAGCTAATGCAAATTATGTATTATTTGATCGGGTACATCCCATTTTTCTCCAGCATAAAGGCAGACTGGGTATTTAACACAAACCAAGGATCACTTTCAAAAACACAGAAGATCAAAGTGCAAGATATATGTACATTTTAAACTTTATGACATCTTGTAGTGAACTTTAGCAGCATTTAACTTCTTTACACACACACACACTTTGCATCTCAGCAGTGGAAAAAGGAGAGCTCTCATAACGGACGTTTTTTAGAAACTAGATGCCCCCATTATTAAAGAAGATACCATTTCTATATGTTTACCTAAATAATTTACTTAATTATGCATGGACAGTAAAGTGTTAACTCAAGGGGAAAATCAGTAAATATAAGAAATAAAAGGTAAATTTGAGGGCTAACAAAAATCAACAACTGAGAGGTACAGTCATGTTTAGACTCAAGTTTACAACACTTTTATACAGAATTGTGTAATTTCTTCCAAAAACAATGTTTCAGGGTTCAAACCTGCATATTCCCAACAGCCGTTGCTCTTGCATGAGTTAATTTGTAATTAATATTGCACCATCTTGCAAACATCACTAACATGACAAATAACTGTCATCATTAATGTGCTATAAAGTAACTTGCGTTTCACGTTTCCACTCTCACGTTCTCCAGAACATGTGGACAAATTAACAACACTATTACAGCTAGAATGACAGCATGCATGAATTCTTAATCGCAGTAAGTTTAACCCAATTTCCAACAGGCTTTTAAAAACATGTCTTACCTCTCTGAATGAGGAAGTAAATTCTAACACTGGGAGCCACCATGCTATACTGTAAACAGTCTCACATGACAGACAGCAAAGCAGGCGTGTTATAAACAAGTACAGTTGATCTGAAGTGTGTACCTCCCTACTCGTCTGTTTCCTAAACGCTTCGGGGTGACTATGAAGTGAGTACATTGGACAGAGTTTGGGTAGTGTGAAGTGGAACATAGATTGAAACTTGACTGAGATGTCTCCAAAGCTGCTCTTTCCATAGTTCGTTTGGCGGACTAAGAGAGGAGCCTGCTGTCTGATAATATCATAACTAATGTTGGGCAAAGGCAGGAGCGGACAGAGAGGACGGTGCAGAAAATAAAAGGGATGGATACTACAACAGTGTATCAGTGAAGGAAGTGAGCCTAGTTATCCATGGCCTTGACAAAAAGCAAAGAAAGAAAACCACGGGAGAAACACTTATTATTTATTAATACTTAAGTTTTAAAAACGGTTTAAAATGGAGTTTTACATCAGTGCGCAAATGATATAAGGAAGCTGCTGGATCTGAGGGTTTTATTGTGTCTGCATAGGGCATTATTGCTACAGGAGTTGTTTTATTGGAAAATTGACAATGTTTACTATCCCATGGATTATGATTTTTGAATATTTCAGGACCGCATCTTAAAGGTAAGTCCCAATTGGTGTGCTTTTGAGCCCTTCTTAGTTGGGAGCCTTGGCTTCTCATTCCTGGACAGCGAGTTAAAATTAGCAAAATTCACTTTGCTCCTTTTGGATTTATTTTGTGTAAATTAAAAGAAATTCAATGAAGGGCCCGGTATAGCTGGGGGAGGGGAAGGATGCTTAATAAGTTAAGCCGATGGTCCTTCGACATGGTATGCATTTATATATTGTTTTATTTCCTACTGTTTTGCAAAGAGCTTAGTTTGGGTATGCACCAGTCAACTTGAACTGGTGATTCTGCTGCATTTGGGTCATTTACAACATGATGGCATGGGACTGAAGAGTAAGTGAGGATGTTTTTGTTCCCTGTTTTATTAGAATATTATAGAAGAAAACACACAGCCTATTTAATGAGAAACAAAAACTTCAATGAGCTCACCACCAATCACCACCAAAGGCGGTATGCTTGGAGGATCTGATAAAGGTTCAGCAACCGAAAGCGCTTATCCAGACAGCAGCAGCAGGATTACGTTTTACTTTGTTAATAAAGGAACTGATTTTAACTATTTCAACCATTTTACTTCAGCTTGGGTGGCAGCAGCAGGTTTGCAGCCTATTTAATGCGTTCTGAAGCAAAATTTATTGTACTGTAAATATGAGAACTGTTCTTTTTTCTGGTGGTGGGGGCTCTCCTCACTACGTACTTCATACGTTTATTTTTCTCCCTGTGCTTTTTGTTTTATGTTTGCTGTCCTACTCAATTTATTTTCACTGGGGTGTAGATATTGTGCATATTTTTTCAATAGACTGTTGCGACTGGTTTAGGGGGAGGGGGAGTGGGGGTCACAAAATCTAGAGCATTTTTGTCTCTGACAGTTGGCAACACTGCACTGTTTTTCATTCTTCTAATGGTAAGGTTCATAGAGAGACTATGATAGTGAATCATTTTCCAGTGTTCCAAAGGAAGATGCTGGAAATACACACACACACAAAAAAAAAAAAAGCATGGGAGTTGACTTGAGTCAGCAGTACCTTGAACTTGAACCAGAGTCTGGTGTTGGGAGATGGAGATGAACAAGATGATTACATGCAATTCTGAAATTAGTGAATAAATGGAGGATTATAAAGCATCTGATCACATTAGCGAAATATGTTTTGCAGGAAAAACCCACTGAAAAACACTGGACTTTTGCTGAATTTGTTAAATTATGGGTGGACTACAAAGCATATACCACAGCTTATCACTAATGTTTAGAGAGGCAAAGAGAGAAAACTAAATAAAAATTGTTGTTCTTATTAATATTTGTAGAAAACATGTCATGATATGAACTGCATGTTATATATAGTAAAACAGTTCTGTGTAGTCGGGGTACTTTAAATGTGTGGGGTCTTTTCAGTGACTGTTGTATGTGTTAATGACATTAAATTAAGCAAGTATTTTTTTAGTTGCACAAAATATAAATTTTACAGTATAATAAGAGAAAAAGGCTAGGCAAAAGCAAATTTAATGGTCATATGCTTTGATCTTCAGCTGCTTGGGTGGCAGCAGCAGGTTTGCAGCCTATTTAATGCGTTCTGAAGCAAAATTTATTGTACTGTAAATATGAGAACTGTTCTCTTTTCTGGTGGTGGGGGCTCTCCTCACTACATACTTCATACATTTATTTTTCTCCCTGTGCTTTTTGTTTTATGTTTGCTGTCCTACTCAATTTATTTTCACTGGGGTGTAGATATTGTGCATATTTTGTCAATAGACTGTTGCGACTGGTTTAGGGGGAGGGGGAGCGGGGGTCACAAAATCTAGAGCATTTTTGTCTCTGACAGTTGGCAACACTGCACTGTTTTTCATTCTTCTAATGGTAAGGTTCATAGAGAGACTATGATAGTGAATCCTTTTCCAGTGTTCCAAAGGAAGATGCTGGAAATACGCACACACACAAAAAAAAAAAAGCATGGGAGTTGACTTGAGTCAGCAGTACCTTGAACTTGAACCAGAGTCTGGTGTTGGGAGATGGAGATGAACAAAATGATGACATGCAATTCTGAAATTAGTGAATAAATGGAGGATTATAAAGCATCTGATCACATTAGCGAAATATGTTTTGCAGGAAAAACCCACTGAAAAACACTGGACTTTTGCTGAATTTGTTAAATTATGGGTGGACTACAAAGCATATACCACAGCTTATCACTAATGTTTAGAGAGGCAAAGAGAGAAAACTAAATAAAAATTATTGTTCTTATTAATATTTGTAGAAAACATGTCATGATATGAACTGCATGTTATATATAGTAAAACAGTTTTGTGTAGTCGGGGTACTTTAAATGTGTGGGGTCTTTTCAGTGACTGTTGTAAGTGTTAATGACATTAAATTAAGCAAGTATTTTTTTAGTTGCACAAAATATAAATTTTACAGTATAATAAGAGAAAAAGGCTAGGCAAAAGCAAATTTAATGGTCATATGCTTTGATCTTCAGCTGCTGGGGTGGCAGTGGGGTGCACTGATTAAATTATATGTAGAATTAGGATATTTTCTCTTTTTATTTTACAAGACAATGTCTGGATTACTACCTTTGGCTTAAACTGCAAACAGGCATTTTTGCAAGCATGGAAGCTTTAAAAATAAGATAAAATGACGAAAGCCTCATGAACATGCTAAGCTTCTTACAACTGCAAAGATATTGGCTTTTTTGTTTTTCACTAGCAACTGCTCGGTGGGGTCGAGGTGTCTGTAGATGAAGGTAGCTGTTCATTCTTTTCTGAGTAAAATTTACAAGGACTCAATACTGAGTACATTTCCATGGAGATAAGCTGTCTGCAAGTGCAAGCAAATGAACCTGAGAATTCTAAATATTCTTTGCTGAGGGGACAATGATAAGCAGTTCAGTGAAAAAGCTGTTTGAAATTAAGGAAAGAGAATAAGAGCTAATAACCTCCACAGCAATCTTAATACTTTAACACAGTTAATAGAACATGTACAATTTATTAAGGATAGCCAGTACACTTTTGTCTTAGGGCTAAATGTTAGCGTTTTTTGAAAGCATACAAGTTGTTTTTCATATCTTAGAGGGGAAGACCGTTAAGAAAAGAACAGACAGCAATCAGTGTAAGTGGGAGCACAAGCTGTAGAATGCACTTTAGGATGGTAACATTAATTTAGTTTAGATAATGCCTGTAGGTGCAGCCATCAATTTGGGGTAACTGTACCCTTCTTGAGGGTTAAATTTCATGTTTTGAAGATGTACATAGTTTTGCATGCTCGTTCCCAGTTAATAGTGGATGGGTGTGTTTTGTACTTACATTTTTGAGGGTTTTCATTAAAACAAAACAGCTTCAAAAATGTGACAGATTCAAATGGAAATGAGGAGAAACAACTGTACAAAAGATTGGCTTGCCAAACATTAGTATATGCATATAACACAAACTCTGGAACTACATATTCAAAAAAACTTTCAAGTATAATACATGGGAACAACAGCTTTTTATCATGATATTTATGCTGTCCATATTATCCTAGAATGTGAATTGCTTACAGATATAGATACAAATGAAAGAGTTTTGAATTATATTAAGAAATGCAGAGTGCAAACAGCAATGTTGCAGGAGACACGTGAAAAGAAATGATCACGTGAATTTGACAAAGTGAGGATTTCAAAATGGATTTTCAACAGAATATTAGGGACAGAGGAAAAGGGGAGTAATTACAATAACTGCTAGAGGAGCTCCCATAGTGACAGATGAGGAAAAAAAACACAAAATGGTAGATTTGTGGTACCAAAGGGGTACTGGCAAGAGAGGAGAATTATAACCACATGTACTTATATTCCACCAAAAACTGATATGAAGATCAAGAAATTTTTGAGAGAAATAATCGGCTTTCAGCAGGTAATATTATTTATAGGTGGGGTCTGGAATTTGATTTGCAATAGTGAGGATGTATTGGGAGACCTACAAGAGACAATATAACAAAAGAGGGTATATTCCTGATGAAATTTATAAAAATATTTGGTATGGAAGAAGTAAATTCAGCAGTTCAGACAGAATTTAGATATATCCCGAAGTACAATAACTGGGCTAGACTAGATAGAAATTATATTGCACAGGAACATGTGTATTTAAACGAAAGTTTCAACACACATCCAATTATTATTTCTGATTACGCCACAAAAAAGACAGAAATGCAGGATACTGAAGTAAAAATAAGACACTGGCACTTTCTCACTTACCCGTTAAAAAGGGAGGAATTTAAGGAATGCATTTCATTATTCCTTGTTTGTTTTTTTTTTTTTTTTAACTTAAATGGATGTTTCTTTAAAGAGTTTGTGGGGTTTGCTAAAATCTCTTTTTAGACTGGCTGCCTTTGTGGGGGGGGGGGGGCTGTACGAACCATTCAAGTATTTTAGCTTTGTTGTTGTATTTCATCATGGATCTGAAGAGGTCTAATATGTTAAAGGAAAACACTCAACTGTGATTGTATTTTTTAAGGCATTAAAATGTCGTTCTGATAGTTTGGCTCGCTGGTGTTTTATTTGTATTTCTTGACCAGGGTTAGAGCACTAATTCGGGTGGACTAATAGTCATTGATAAAGACAAAACAATAGCAGACAATATGGATAAAGAGTAAAAATTTTACTGAATCTGTAATATTCTAACACAGGAGTCTATCTTAAACATTTCTCTACATGCTGAATATTGTGTAACAAAGTAGGCATTTAATATCATGGAATAAGTTAAACTTACATAGTTACTTTAGGTTAATTTGGGTTAGAGTGACAGGATGAAAAGGTGGATGGTGGAGGACAGGCAGAAAAGTGAGTAAAGCACAGTAGTGGGAGGTGGTGAATACAAGATGGAGAGAGAACAGAAGAGGTTCTCTAGCATGGGTTTTGCAGTCTTAAGTTATCAAATTAAATGCAGGGAGGTAGGAAAGAATGAGCCTTTTGGACTTACAGCTGGGTAATATCTTGCAAAGAAAAGCATTTTGAAGTAGCTCTTGTGCATAAAAACATTTTCAGCTGATGTTTAAAACTGGTTAAGGCGGTAACGTTAAGCTCTTTCGTCTCTCTTGACGTCATGACATCATAACTACTAAACATTTCTCCTTTACATGACTTCATACTCTCAAAACCCAGATGACATGTAAAAATCAACAAATATCATTCAAAACATTCAGTAAAAGTATTAAATAAAGTCAATATAAAAATACAAAAATGCAACATATTGCTGAAATTCTCTGAATGCATGAATACTGTTAAAATACTCCATTACTTATTTTTTTTGCTGCGTCATTAAAAATGTTAAAACAAACAAAAAAAGATACCGTATGAGACAGAAGTGTATAAATCTAT